>NC_139226.1:141940882-141958382 GCF_055691185.1 Crinia signifera | reverse complement strand
TGTTGCAAAAAATGCGTAGTATCTTTAATGTGAGATTGTAATGCATGTACATATCTTTGCAGATGACTATCTACAAAGAAAGACAAGTTATTTGTCATTGATCCGATTCCCGAGATGATCGGACGACCTGGTGGGTTAGTGAGTGTCTTGTGGATTTTAGGTAAAAAATAAAAAGTGGGAGTGACTGGATAGTGAACTGAAAGAAAACCATGTGTTTCCTTGGATATTGCCCCCACAGACAGACCTTCCTCCAACAAATGACTAAGTTCTTTTAAATAAATCTGGGTGGGGTCACCTGTGAGTTTTTTATAGTAAGTTTGGTTTGTTAGTTGTCTATATGCTTCCTCTAAGTATGCAGTAGTTTCCATAATTACGACCCCCCCCCCCTTTGTCTGCTTGCTTTATGGTTATATTTGGATCTTTACAGATTAATTTCAAAGCTGCTCTTTCTTTTTTTGAAAGGTTATCTTTTAGAGGGATTTTCTCTGCTCTACCACATAGCTCTCTGAATTGCTCCAAGGTAATTTTGTAGAAGCTTTCCACATATGGGCCCCTATATTGTAGGGGATAAAAGTCAGACTTTTTTTTAAAGATTTTTTTCTTTGTAGAATTCTCTTTAATATCAAATATAGGGATTTCTAATTCGTCTATATTACTCTCTATTGAAAGGGATTCTAAAATTTCCAAGGCTATATTATCCTCGAATTCAAGGGTAGCCATTTTATCCTCATCGGTTCCTACTTTCATTTGATTATTTTTCATTGCAAAATACCTTTTTTGGCTTAAGCCTCTCACAAACCTATTCAGGTCTATAAACAGTTCGAATAAGTTAGGTTTATTGGCAGGGGCGAAATTTAGGCCCCTTTCCAATAAACCAATCTCAACTTCTGTCAATAGTATTACAAAAATACCTGGATCAGAATCTAATACCCCGAGGATTGAGGATCCTCAAAACTTCCACGTTTAAAGACGATAAACAGTTTTCAGAGGAGTGGGACTCCATCTTAGATGGTTGTTCTAAGAACCTAATGAAATTACTTATTAAATATAGAGAAATGAAGGTACAGAATATACAGCAAGATATCGAAAAAATACAGGAAAAATTAAAAGCCCACTCGGGGGACCCAGAGTACATAAAGAGAGATCAACAAGTTAACAAAAACGTGGAAGATTTTGAAAAATCCTTAATCCAAAGGAAAAATAATAAATTGGATAGGGATAGATCAGATTATGCCACAGGTACAGTTCATACCTATAATAGAAATAGAAGAACAACAAGGGAATGGGAAAATGGGAATCAATATCGACGTGACCATTCAAAAAAGACCTATGGGACTAATCGGGAACAACGTAATAAATCCTATAATAGAACATACCAAAATGAGCAAGGTCAGATAGAATTAAGAAATAGATTTGACCCATTAACAGGTTTAGGAACCCCAATAAATGGGAATCACCAATATAGCTATACTCCTAAAAGAACATACCAAGAGGGAAATAAGAATCAGGGTTATAGAGAAAGAAGGGAAGTGACCCCCCCTACACATAGAGGAAACACCAATACTTTTTTAGGGGATCCCCCCCGGCAGAGATATCTAAGGGACTGGGGAGGAGCAACAAACGGATCCCTAAAAAGGTCAAGGGACCAAGATTCAGGGGAAAACGAGGAGGGTGGAAACTCTCTCGGAAATCACTCAAAAAGAAGGTGAGGGGTAAAGGAATATTCAATTTGTCAAAAAAACTATTGACAGAAGTTGAGATTGGTTTATTGGAAAGGGGCCTAAATTTCGCCCCTGCCAATAAACCTAACTTATTCGAACTGTTTATAGACCTGAATAGGTTTGTGAGAGGCTTAAGCCAAAAAAGGTATTTTGCAATGAAAAATAATCAAATGAAAGTAGGAACCGATGAGGATAAAATGGCTACCCTTGAATTCGAGGATAATATAGCCTTGGAAATTTTAGAATCCCTTTCAATAGAGAGTAATATAGACGAATTAGAAATCCCTATATTTGATATTAAAGAGAATTCTACAAAGAAAAAAATCTTTAAAAAAAAGTCTGACTTTTATCCCCTACAATATAGGGGCCCATATGTGGAAAGCTTCTACAAAATTACCTTGGAGCAATTCAGAGAGCTATGTGGTAGAGCAGAGAAAATCCCTCTAAAAGATAACCTTTCAAAAAAAGAAAGAGCAGCTTTGAAATTAATCTGTAAAGATCCAAATATAACCATAAAGCAAGCAGACAAAGGGGGGGGGGTCGTAATTATGGAAACTACTGCATACTTAGAGGAAGCATATAGACAACTAACAAACCAAACTTACTATAAAAAACTCACAGGTGACCCCACCCAGATTTATTTAAAAGAACTTAGTCATTTGTTGGAGGAAGGTCTGTCTGTGGGGGCAATATCCAAGGAAACACATGGTTTTCTTTCAGTTCACTATCCAGTCACTCCCACTTTTTATTTTTTACCTAAAATCCACAAGACACTCACTAACCCACCAGGTCGTCCGATCATCTCGGGAATCGGATCAATGACAAATAACTTGTCTTTCTTTGTAGATAGTCATCTGCAAAGATATGTACATGCATTACAATCTCACATTAAAGATACTACGCATTTTTTGCAACAAATAAATAAAATTATATGGAAAGAGAGCTACTATTTAATTACCAGCGATGTGGAAGCTCTATATTCAAACATCGACCATGAATTGGGTATAAAAGCGGTTGAAAACTATCTGTTGAACGATCCCGAGATGTCGGACGACCTGGGCACTTTTATTTTACAGGCGATTAGGTTTATTTTGACACACAATTATTTTTTGTTTGACTCTCACTTTTATTTACAGTCACTTGGCACGGCTATGGGGACCAGGTTCGCCCCGAGTTTCGCAAACCTATTTATGGGGAAGTATGAGGAGGAACATATATGGGGGCGCGACCTCGGGGAGAACCTGGTCCTTTACGGAAGGTATATAGACGATTTGATTTTTGTTTGGGATGGGGATCACGATTCTGTTGTTAATTTCACAAATAGTTTAAATAATAATGAATTCGGTTTAAAATTTACTAGTAATTTTCACAAAAATAGGATTAATTTCTTGGATATTGCCCTCACAGTAGAAGACGGATATATACACACTGAAACCTACATTAAAAGTGTAGATCAAAATCGTTACCTTAACTATCAAAGTAACCATTACAATAAATGGAAAAATAATATTCCAAAGAGCCAATTTATGCGAATTAAGAGGAACTGCTCTACCACAATAGCCTTTGAAAAACAAAGTAAAATACTATACCAATCATTTCAAGAACAGGGCTATCCAAAAAAGATCTTGGATATTGCCCTAAAAACAGTAAAAGAAATGGAAAGGGAGGATTTGCTTAAAGAGAAAGAAGTAGTTGAGAGAGAAAGTGAAAATAGGAAAAAGGAAGAAAGAAGGAAAAAAACTGTATTTGTGACCCAATACAACACTAAGGCCATGGAAATTAAGAGCATAATAAAGAAAAATATGCACCTCTTACAAGCAGACGAAATTCTAAATAAAGAGGTGGATATAGGTAGTACAGTGGTATTCCGTAAGGCACAAAACTTAAAGGAGAAAATAGCACCGAGTTTCTATAAAGAGAAAAAATCAGATATTCCCAACACAAGTTGGCTGCCTGAGAAACCGGTGGGCTTCCATGTATGTGGAGGGGGGTGTGCCTCTTGTGTTCTCTCAGAGAGAAAAACCGTAGAATTTTCCTCATGGGTTACAGGGGAGATATTTAACATTAAAGAGTTCATTAATTGTAAAACCAAGTTCATTATCTATTTACTTACATGCGGGTGCGGCCTGCAGTATGTAGGCCGTACTATTAGAACATTGCATGTAAGATTCATGGAACATAAGCGAAACATAGTAAAAATGAGTAAAACTAATAGTCTATATAGACACATGGCAGGTTGCCAAAAGGGGGAATTGAAAGGTATCCGAATGATTGGAATTGAACATGTTAAGAACACACCAAGGGGAGGAGATAGATATGTAAGATTATGCAAAAGGGAGGCTTATTGGATCTTCTGTTTAAGAACATTAAATCCATTGGGCCTAAACGATACTATCGAACTGAATAATGTCTAGTATTACTCACCTGGATCTCTACCCTTTACCTTTGCTATGGTTCTAGAAACTTGATACTATTGTAGATCCTCTGGATGTGTAGCTTTTGAAGCGAACTAATCGCACATTTATGTATGCACCTAATATTAAAATTATTATAGGGGAGTTTATTAGGGGTGGGATAAGGGGTGGTATCAATTGAAAAGGGTGGGATAAGGGTGAGAGGGTTTATTTATATATTCATATCTATGTTTAGTATTTAATGTATGACTATCATAAGGATAATCGATATATACATATAAATGTTCTGATTTAGTGTATACAAGTATTAAGGGAATGTATACTGTGGCATAATATCTGTAGGTTAGAAGTAGGAAGAATTTAGGATAATACACAAAAATTTGTCTAATAGAAGGAAACCACCATACATAGATTTTCTACACCGAAAGAAGAAAAGAAAGAAAGAAGAATGAGAAAAACATACAAAGTATAAATAAAAATAAAAATTTAAAAATTTATGAATTATTGATGTTTTAATATGAATTCGAAAGACATTATTATTACTATTTTTATTTTTTTTTTATTTTATTTTTATTTTATTTTGTTTATTATTATATTTATTATTATTATTTTTATTAATTTCTATTAATTTTTATTAAGTATGGCAATTGGCTGTAATAATGTTATTGGAATGGGCAAAAATAGCCAATTATTGATTATTATATGTAAATTATATTATATGTTACATGTTACATGTTATATGTTTAATGTGAGGCTGATCCGATATGGGGCTTGAATTGATTGGCATCTAGGACGAACATCTGAGCATATAGGTGGGTGGAGTTACGGCAGAACAGCTACTCTAAAAATGAGGCTTATAATAAAAAAATATATTACTAATAATTTAACACTTATCCCATAGTGCGAAAACGAGGCTTGGAAAATAATAAAATGAGGCTTGGAATATATATATATGGCTGCGGAGATCGATATATACCGAAATGGAGGCTTGGAGTGTCCGTATGGCCGTGTAAACAGTGCGGAATACCATTTATAAAAACGAGGCTTGGAATGCATGTAAAAATGGCCGCGAGAGATCAACAACCGACGATGCCCAAAACGAGGCTTGACACGCGAAAGCAAGATGGCCGCGGAAGTTTACAAATAGGAGCTACTCAAATCGAGGCTTGACACACAAACCCGGAAGCGCGGTGGAAGAATCCCCGCGAACGGGACAACTATAAAAAGGCTACCTTTACAAGGCAACAGCACAACTGAGGAAGCCGCTGATGTCTTGTTAGGCGGAGAAACGCGTTTTGTTGCTGTGCCAGAGACCCTGCACCCGCTTGTTCATCTATACCCAGTGACTGTTGAAAGTGAATTGCCGGAGAATCAGCTTCCTAACAGACGGCTACTGCTGAATACCTGAGGAATCCCCTCCTAAACCCCCCCCCCCTTACATCAGGGGAATACCTCTACTGAATCAGAGGTTGAACTGTCCAATTAAGGAGGTTGGAATTCCCCCAAACAGCAGGCACTCTCACACTACGGGACTGGTAACTATATGCTACGGGTGTTTGTTCTCACAAAGGATGCCGAGTTAATATAAGCCTCATATGGGATATACATAATAATAGCCTCTATTGTCTATATGTTGTAAGTCTTGTATTGTCTTGTTTTTAGTATTGAAGTGCACTTCGCTTTTTTGATATTTTGATATTTAATATTGTCATTATATTATTATTTCTTTTTAAAAAATAAAAAAAACATTTGTTTTTTGAATAAGTGACTCATTATTCCGCTAGAACACAGCTGCGCCCCTTGGAAGCTCCTGTCAGTGTAAACTGCAAGAGCTTTATTTCCCTATTCTGTTTGTTTGAGGTACACACCCTCTAACAAGGGGCTGCAAACGTGTATAGCAACAAGGGATCTTAGATACATATTACCAGCGCTTCTATTTTAGCCTTTGGGCTAATTGTTGTTTTTCATTACAAGAACGTCTGGGCGAGGGCACCCGACGAGAACTTGTCATTCGGTGGTTGTGCCCGGCCTTCCCAAGTGTGTGTGTGTGTGTGTGTGTGTGTGTGTGTGTGTGTGTATGTGTGTATGTATATATATATATATATATATATATATATATATATATATATATATATATATATATATATATATATATATATATATATATATATATATATATATATATATATGTATATGTATAATATATATATATATATGTATATGTATAATATATATATATATATAATATATGTATATGTACATACATACATACATACATACATACACTATATTAACTGCCTCCATGTTGGAAACGTAATGTGTGTTTTTTTTTTTTTTTTGAACAGCTGAAGAAAACCATGCGTCAGGTCCGCGACAGACTGGCCGCTCTGAAGACCGCGGAGAGCGAGGAGTTAACCCTGCCTGGTGGCATCTGGAAGGTCTCCCCCACTAGAGATGTGAGCGCAATCTTTATTTATGGCATTTTACTGTACACCATTCCAAAGGGCAGAGTAATTACATCCTCCAAACCGCTAATTGTCGCCAGTGTGTCTTACAGAGGGTGAAACACACAGCCCCAAATATCCAGTTTTATGACGTCTTAATATCCGCTGGAGATTTAGCTCATAAATCTTTTATTCTGGTAATTGTATGTTGCAATATCAGCGTTGGCCATTCACAACGCAATAAAATATTTCAGGATCGGTATCTCAGCAATGTATTGTGTGATAAAGCAATGGCCGTTCTCCAGTGCACTAGGTGGGTCTCCTATGTAGGGGTCTGTCTCCGTCCTGCCCATATCGCCTGGTCCTCTGTCCCAGTATCTCAGCAGTGTATTGTGTGATAAAGCAATGGCCGTTCTCCAGTGCACTAGGTGGGTCTCCTATGTAGGGGTCTGTCTCAGTCCTGCCCATATCGCCTGGTTCTCTGTCCCTGTATCTCAGCAATGTATTGTGTGATAAAGCAATGGCCGTTCTCCAGTGCACTAGGTGGGTCTCCTATGTAGGTGCGGGTCTCCGTCCTGCCTATATCGCCTGGTTCTCTGTCCCAGTATCTCAGCAGTGTATTGTGTGATAAAGCAATGGGCGTTCTCCAGTGCACTAGGTGGGTCTCCTATGTAGGGGTCTGTCTCCGTCCTGCCCATATCGCCTGGTTCTCTGTCCCTGTATCTCAGCAATGTATTGTGTGATAAAGCAATGGCCGTTCTCCAGTGCACTAGGTGGGTCTCCTATGTAGGGGTCTGTCTCCGTCCTGCCCATATTGCCTGGTTCTCTGTCCCTGTATCTCAGCAATGTATTGTGTGATAAAGCAATGGCTGTTCCCCAGTGCACTAGGTGGGTCTCCTATGTAGGGGTCTCCGTCTTGCCCATATCGCCTGGTTCTCTGTCCCAGTATCTCAGCAGTGTATTGTGTGATAAAGCAATGGCCGTTCTCCAGTGCACTAGGTGGGTCTCCTATGTAGGGGTCTGTCTCCGTCCTGCCCATATCGCCTGGTTCTCTGTCCCTGTATCTCAGCAATGTATTGTGTGATAAAGCAATGGGCGTTCTCCAGTGCACTAGGTGGGTCTCCTATGTAGGTGCGGGTCTCCGTCCTGCCTATATCGCCTGGTTCTCTGTCCCAGTATCTCAGCAGTGTATTGTGTGATAAAGCAATGGCCGTTCTCCAGTGCACTAGGTGGGTCTCCTATGTAGGGGTCTGTCTCCGTCCTGCCCATATCGCCTGGTTCTCTGTCCCTGTATCTCAGCAGTGTATTGTGTGATAAAGCAATGGCCGTTCTCCAGTGCACTAGGTGGGTCTCCTATGTAGGGGTCTGTCTCAGTCCTGCCCATATCGCCTGGTTCTCTGTCCCTGTATCTCAGCAATGTATTGTGTGATAAAGCAATGGGCGTTCTCCAGTGCACTAGGTGGGTCTCCTATGTAGGGGTCTGTCTCCGTCCTGCCCATATCGCCTGGTTCTCTGTCCCAGTATCTCAGCAATGTATTGTGTGATAAAGCAATGGCCGTTCCCCAGTGCACTAGGTGGGTCTCCTATGTAGGGGTCTGTCTCTGTCCTGCCCATATCGCCTGGTTCTCTGTCCCTGTATCTCAGCAATGTATTGTGTGATAAAGCAATGGCTGTTCCCCAGTGCACTAGGTGGGTCTCCTATGTAGGGGTCTGTCTCCGTCTTGCCCATATCGCCTGGTTCTCTGTCCCAGTATCTCAGCAATGTATTGTGTGATAAAGCAATGGCCGTTCCCCAGTGCACTAGGTGGGTCTCCTATGTAGGGGTCTGTCTCCGTCCTGCCCATATTGCCTGGTTCTCTGTCCCTGTATCTCAGCAATGTATTGTGTGATAAAGCAATGGCTGTTCCCCAGTGCACTAGGTGGGTCTCCTATGTAGGGGTCTGTCTCCGTCTTGCCCATATCGCCTGGTTCTCTGTCCCAGTATCTCAGCAGTGTATTGTGTGATAAAGCAATGGCCGTTCTCCAGTGCACTAGGTGGGTCTCCTATGTAGGGGTCTGTCTCCGTCCTGCCCATATCGCCTGGTTCTCTGTCCCTGTATCTCAGCAATGTATTGTGTGATAAAGCAATGGGCGTTCTCCAGTGCACTAGGTGGGTCTCCTATGTAGGGGTCTGTCTCCGTCCTGCCCATATCGCCTGGTTCTCTGTCCCTGTATCTCAGCAATGTATTGTGTGATAAAGCAATGGCCGTTCTCCAGTGCACTAGGTGGGTCTCCTATGTAGGGGTCTGTCTCCGTCCTGCCCATATCGCCTGGTTCTCTGTCCCTGTATCTCAGCAGTGTATTGTGTGATAAAGCAATGGCCGTTCTCCAGTGCACTAGGTGGGTCTCCTATGTAGGTGCGGGTCTCCGTCCTGCCTATATCGCCTGGTTCTCTGTCCCAGTATCTCAGCAGTGTATTGTGTGATAAAGCAATGGGCGTTCTCCAGTGCACTAGGAGGGTCTCCTATGTAGGTGCGGGTCTCCGTCCTGCCCATATCGCCTGGTTCTCTGTCCCTGTATCTCAGCAATGTATTGTGTGATAAAGCAATGGCCGTTCCCCAGTGCACTAGGTGGTCTCCTATGTAGGGGTCTGTCTCCGTCCTGCCCATATCGCCTGGTCTCTGTCCCTGTATCTCAGCAGTGTATTGTGTGATAAAGCAATGGCCGTTCTCCAGTGCACTAGGTGGGTCTCCTATGTAGGGGTCTGTCTCCGTCCTGCCCATATCGCCTGGTTCTCTGTCCCAGTATCTCAGCAATGTATTGTGTGATAAAGCAATGGCCGTTCCCCAGTGCACTAGGTGGGTCTCCTATGTAGGGGTCTGTCTCCGTCTTGCCCATATCGCCTGGTTCTCTGTCCCAGTATCTCAGCAGTGTATTGTGTGATAAAGCAATGGCCGTTCTCCAGTGCACTAGGTGGGTCTCCTATGTAGGGGTCTGTCTCCGTCCTGCCCATATCGCCTGGTTCTCTGTCCCTGTATCTCAGCAATGTATTGTGTGATAAAGCAATGGGCGTTCTCCAGTGCACTAGGTGGGTCTCCTATGTAGGTGCGGGTCTCCGTCCTGCCTATATCGCCTGGTTCTCTGTCCCAGTATCTCAGCAGTGTATTGTGTGATAAAGCAATGGCCGTTCTCCAGTGCACTAGGTGGGTCTCCTATGTAGGGGTCTGTCTCCGTCCTGCCCATATCGCCTGGTTCTCTGTCCCTGTATCTCAGCAGTGTATTGTGTGATAAAGCAATGGCCGTTCTCCAGTGCACTAGGTGGGTCTCCTATGTAGGGGTCTGTCTCAGTCCTGCCCATATCGCCTGGTTCTCTGTCCCTGTATCTCAGCAATGTATTGTGTGATAAAGCAATGGCCGTTCTCCAGTGCACTAGGTGGGTCTCCTATGTAGGTGCGGGTCTCCGTCCTGCCTATATCGCCTGGTTCTCTGTCCCAGTATCTCAGCAGTGTATTGTGTGATAAAGCAATGGCCGTTCCCCAGTGCACTAGGTGGGTCTCCTATGTAGGGGTCTGTCTCCGTCCTGCCCATATCGCCTGGTTCTCTGTCCCAGTATCTCAGCAATGTATTGTGTGATAAAGCAATGGCCGTTCCCCCAGTGCACTAGGTGGGTCTCCTATGTAGGGGTCTGTCTCCGTCCTGCCCATATCGCCTGGTTCTCTGTCCCTGTATCTCAGCAATGTATTGTGTGATAAAGCAATGGCCGTTCTCCAGTGCACTAGGTGGGTCTCCTATGTAGGGGTCTGTCTCCGTCCTGCCCATATCGCCTGGTTCTCTGTCCCTGTATCTCAGCAGTGTATTGTGTGATAAAGCAATGGCCGTTCTCCAGTGCACTAGGAGGGTCTCCTATGTAGGTGCGGGTCTCCGTCCTGCCCATATCGCCTGGTTCTCTGTCCCTGTATCTCAGCAATGTATTGTGTGATAAAGCAATGGCCGTTCTCCAGTGCACTAGGTGGGTCTCCTATGTAGGGGTCTGTCTCCGTCCTGCCCATATCGCCTGGTTCTCTGTCCCTGTATCTCAGCAGTGTATTGTGTGATAAAGCAATGGCCGTTCTCCAGTGCACTAGGAGGGTCTCCTATGTAGGTGCGGGTCTCCGTCCTGCCCATATCGCCTGGTTCTCTGTCCCTGTATCTCAGCAATGTATTGTGTGATAAAGCAATGGCCGTTCCCCAGTGCACTAGGTGGGTCTCCTATGTAGGGGTCTGTCTCCGTCCTGCCCATATCGCCTGGTTCTCTGTCCCTGTATCTCAGCAGTGTATTGTGTGATAAAGCAATGGCCGTTCTCCAGTGCACTAGGTGGGTCTCCTATGTAGGGGTCTGTCTCCGTCCTGCCCATATCGCCTGGTTCTCTGTCCCAGTATCTCAGCAATGTATTGTGTGATAAAGCAATGGCCGTTCCCCAGTGCACTAGGTGGGTCTCCTATGTAGGGGTCTGTCTCCGTCCTGCCCATATCGCCTGGTTCTCTGTCCCTGTATCTCAGCAATGTATTGTGTGATAAAGCAATGGCCGTTCTCCAGTGCACTAGGTGGGTCTCCTATGTAGGGGTCTGTCTCCGTCCTGCCCATATCGCCTGGTTCTCTGTCCCTGTATCTCAGCAGTGTATTGTGTGATAAAGCAATGGCCGTTCTCCAGTGCACTAGGTGGGTCTCCTATGTAGGTGCGGGTCTCCGTCCTGCCCATATCGCCTGGTTCTCTGTCCCTGTATCTCAGCAATGTATTGTGTGATAAAGCAATGGCCGTTCCCCAGTGCACTAGGTGGGTCTCCTATGTAGAGGTCTGTCTCCGTCCTGCCCATATCGCCTGGTTCTCTGTCCCTGTATCTCAGCAGTGTATTGTGTGATAAAGCAATGGCCGTTCTCCCAGTGCACTAGGTGGGTCTCCTATGTAGGTGCGGGTCTCCGTCCTGCCCATATCGCCTGGTTCTCTGTCCCTGTATCTCAGCAATGTATTGTGTGATAAAGCAATGGCCGTTCCCCAGTGCACTAGGTGGGTCTCCTATGTAGGGGGTCTGTCTCCGTCCTGCCCATATCGCCTGGTTCTCTGTCCCAGTATCTCAGCAGTGTATTGTGTGATAAAGCAATGGCCGTTCTCCAGGGCACTAGGTGGGTCTCCTATGTAGGGGTCTGTCTCCGTCCTGCCTATATCGCCTGGTTCTCTGTCCCAGTATCTCAGCAATGTATTGTGTGATAAAGCAATGGCCGTTCTCCAGTGCACTAGGTGGGTCTCCTATGTAGGGGTCTGTCTCAGTCCTGCCCATATCGCCTGGTTCTCTGTCCCTGTATCTCAGCAATGTATTGTGTGATAAAGCAATGGCCGTTCTCCAGTGCACTAGGTGGGTCTCCTATGTAGGCGCGGGTCTCCGTCCTGCCTATATCGCCTGGTTCTCTGTCCCAGTATCTCAGCAGTGTATTGTGTGATAAAGCAATGGCCGTTCTCCAGTGCACTAGGTGGGTCTCCTATGTAGGCGCGGGTCTCCGTCCTGCCTATATCGCCTGGTTCTCTGTCCCAGTATCTCAGCAGTGTATTGTGTGATAAAGCAATGGCCGTTCTCCAGTGCACTAGGTGGGTCTCCTATGTAGGGGTCTGTCTCCGTCCTGCCCATATCGCCTGGTTCTCTGTCCCTGTATCTCAGCAGTGTATTGTGTGATAAAGCAATGGCCGTTCTCCCAGTGCACTAGGTGGGTCTCCTATGTAGGGGTCTGTCTCAGTCCTGCCCATATCGCCTGGTTCTCTGTCCCTGTATCTCAGCAATGTATTGTGTGATAAAGCAATGGCCGTTCTCCAGTGCACTAGGTGGGTCTCCTATGTAGGTGCGGGTCTCCGTCCTGCCTATATCGCCTGGTTCTCTGTCCCAGTATCTCAGCAGTGTATTGTGTGATAAAGCAATGGCCGTTCCCCAGTGCACTAGGTGGGTCTCCTATGTAGGGGTCTGTCTCCGTCCTGCCCATATCGCCTGGTTCTCTGTCCCAGTATCTCAGCAATGTATTGTGTGATAAAGCAATGGCCGTTCCCCAGTGCACTAGGTGGGTCTCCTATGTAGGGGTCTGTCTCCGTCCTGCCCATATCGCCTGGTTCTCTGTCCCTGTATCTCAGCAATGTATTGTGTGATAAAGCAATGGCCGTTCTCCAGTGCACTAGGTGGGTCTCCTATGTAGGGGTCTGTCTCCGTCCTGCCCATATCGCCTGGTTCTCTGTCCCTGTATCTCAGCAGTGTATTGTGTGATAAAGCAATGGCCCTTCTCCAGTGCACTAGGTGGGTCTCCTATGTAGGTGCGGGTCTCCGTCCTGCCTATATCGCCTGGTTCTCTGTCCCAGTATCTCAGCAGTGTATTGTGTGATAAAGCAATGGGCGTTCTCCAGTGCACTAGGAGGGTCTCCTATGTAGGTGCGGGTCTCCGTCCTGCCCATATCGCCTGGTTCTTTGTCCCTGTATCTCAGCAATGTATTGTGTGATAAAGCAATGGCCGTTCCCCAGTGCACTAGGTGGGTCTCCTATGTAGGGGTCTGTCTCCGTCCTGCCCATATCGCCTGGTTCTCTGTCCCTGTATCTCAGCAGTGTATTGTGTGATAAAGCAATGGCCGTTCTCCAGTGCACTAGGTGGGTCTCCTATGTAGGGGTCTGTCTCTGTCCTGCCAATATCGCCTGGTTCTCTGTCCCAGTATCTCAGCAGTGTATTGTGTGATAAAGCAATGGCCGTTCCCCAGTGCACTAGGTGGGTCTCCTATGTAGGTGCGGGTCTCCGTCCTGCCCATATCGCCTGGTTCTCTGTCCCTGTATCTCAGCAATGTATTGTGTGATAAAGCAATGGCCGTTCTCCAGTGCACTAGGTGGGTCTCCTATGTAGGGGGTCTGTCTCCGTCCTGCCCATATCGCCTGGTTCTCTGTCCCAGTATCTCAGCAATGTATTGTGTGATAAAGCAATGGCCGTTCTCCAGTGCACTAGGTGGGTCTCCTATGTAGGGGTCTGTCTCCGTCCTGCCCATATCGCCTGGTTCTCTGTCCCAGTATCTCAGCAATGTTATGTGTGATAAAGCAATGGCCGTTCTCCAGTGCACTAGGTGGGTCTCCTTTGTAGGGCTCTCTCTCTCTCTCTCTCTCTCTCTCTCTCTCTCTCTCTCTCTCTCTCTCTCTCTCTCTCTCTCTCTCCTCTCTCTCTCTCTCTCTCTCTCTCTCTCTCTCTCTCTCTCTCTCTCTCTCTCTTTCTCTCTCTCTCTCTCTCTCTCTCTTTCTCTCTCTCTCTCTCTCTCTCTCTCTCTCTCTCTCTCTCTCTCTCTCTCTCTCTCTCTCTCTCTCTCTCTCTCTCTCTCTCTCTCTCTCTCTCTCTCTCTCTCCCTCTCTCTCTCTCTCTCATTTGGTCGCGCTACTCTCTATCTATCTCTCTATCTCTATACTATATATATATATATATATATATATTACAGTTTTGGCAACTTTTATGAGATCTTTAACCATTTCTGTTTATTTGGGTCCTCAGAATCCCATCTCCCGTAAGTCCCCGATCCTACGTAGACCAGACACTGAGGAGGATGAGTCCCTTCTGAGAGGACATCACGACCTCCCTGTAGAGCTCCTTGTTCACGGTTTGGAGGGACAGCTTCGCGAGAAACAAATGCAGTGTCCTGTGGGAAGCCGGTGAGTATAGCGGGTGCAATATCATTATTGTTGTAAGACACATTATATACATATTAGATGCAGGAGGCCCATACATTACAGTAACACTCGCAGCTCTATTCCATGGTATACTGATTACACGCATGTACCCCCATCATTTCCTCCATCTGTCCTACCACCCCTTCCCGCAGGTATGACTGGATTACACCCCTACCCCCATCAATACTGCACCCTATCCTTCCACCCCTTCCCCGGCCATGACTGCATTACCTTTATCATCACCGCACTCTATCCTACCACCCCTTCCCCCGGGTATGACTGCACATTACCCCCATCATCACCGCACTCTATCCTACCACCCCTTCCTCGGGGATAAGTGCACATTACCCTCATCATCACCGCACTCTATCCTACCACCCCTTCCCCGGGGGATAAGTGCACATTACCCCCATCATCACTGCACTCTGTCCTACCACCCCTTCCCTGGGGGATAAGTGCACATTACCCCCATCATCACCGCACTCTATCCTTCCACCCCTTCCCTGGCCATGACTGCATTACCTTTATCATCACTGCACTCTATCCTACTACCCTTACCCAGGGCATGACTGCACATTACCCTCTTCATCACCGCACTCTATCCTACCACCCCTTCCCCAGGGGATAAGTTCACATTACCCTCATCATCACCGCACTCTATCCTACCACCCCTTCCCCGGGGGATAAGTGCACATTACCCTCATCATCACCGCACTCTATCCTACCACCCCTTCCCCGGGGGATAAGTGCACATTACCCTCATCATCACCGCACTCTATCCTACCACCCCTTCCCCAGGGGATAAGTGCACATTACCCTCAATCATCACCGCACTCTATCCTACCACCCCTTCCCCGGGGGATAAGTGCACATTACCCTCATCATCACCGCACTCTATCCTACCACCCCTTCCCAGGGATAAGTGCACATTACCCTCATCATCACCGCACTCTGTCCTACCACCCCTTCCCTGGGGGATAAGTGCACATTACCCTCATCATAACCGCACTCTGTCCTACCACCCCTTCCCTGGGTAATAAGTGCACATTACCCTCATCATCACCGCACTCTATCCTACCACCCCTTCCCCAGGGGATAAGTGCACATTACCCTCATCATCACCGCACTCTGTCCTACCACCCCTTCCCTGGGGGATAAGTGCACATTACCCTCATCATCACCGCACTCTATCCTACCACCCCTTCCCTGGGGGATAAGTGCACATTACCCTCATCATCACCGCACTCTATCCTACCACCCCTTCCCTGGGGATAAGTGCACATTACCCTCATCATCACCGCACTCTATCCTACCACCCCTTCCCCGGGGATAAGTGCACATTACCCTCATCATCACCGCACTCTATCCTACCACCCCTTCCCCGGGGGATAAGTGCACATTACCCTCATCATCACCGCACTCTGTCCTACCACCCCTTCCCCCAGGTATGACTGCTCCCCCATCATCACCGCACTCTATCCTACCACCCCTTCCCCGGGGATAAGTGCACATTACCCTCATCATCACCGCACTCTGTCCTACCACCCCTTCCCCAGGTATGACTGCTCCCCATCATCACCGCACTCTATCCTACCACCCCTTCCCCGGGGGATAAGTGCACATTACAGACATCATCACCGCACTCTGTCCTACCACCCCTTCCCCGGGGGATAAGTGCACATTACCCTCATCATCACCGCACTCTGTCCTACCACCCCTTCCCCGGGGGATAAGTGCACATTACCCTCATCATCACCGCACTCTGTCCTACCACCCCTTCCCCGGGGATAAGTGCACATTACCCTCATCATCACCGCACTCTATCCTACCACCCCTTCCCGGGGATAAGTGCACATTACCCTCATCATCACCGCACTCTGTCCTACCACCCCTTCCCCAGGGGATAAGTGCACATTACCCCCATCATCACCGCACTCTATCCTACCACCCCTTCCCCGGGGGATAAGTGCACATTACCCCCATCATCACCGCACTCTATCCTACCACCCCTTCCCTGGGGTATAAGTGCACATTACCCCCATCATCACCGCACTCTATCCTACCACCCCTTCCCGGGGGATAAGTGCACATTACCGACATCATCACCGCACTCTGTCCTACCACCCCTTCCCCAGGGGGATAAGTGCACATTACCCTCATCATCACCGCACTCTATCCTACCACCCTTCCCGGGGGATAAGTGCACATTACCGACATCATCACCGCACTCTGTCCTACCACCCCTTCCCCGGGGGATAAGTGCACATTACCCTCATCATCACCGCACTCTGTCCTACCACCCCTTCCCCAGGGATAAGTGCACATTACCGACATCATCACCGCACTCTATCCTACCACCCCCTTCCCCGGGGGATAAGTGCACATTACCGACATCATAACCGCACTCTGTCCTACCACCCCTTCCCCGGGGGATAAGTGCACATTACCCTCATCATCACCGCACTCTGTCCTACCATCCCTTCCCCGGGGGATAAGTGCACATTACACTCTTCATCACCGCACTCTGTCCTACCACCCCTTCCCCGGGGGATATGTGCACATTACCCTCATCATCACCGCCACTCTATCCTACCACCCCTTCCCCGGGGGATAAGTGCACATTACCCTCATCATCACCGCACTCTATCCTACCACCCCTTCCCCGGGGGATAAGTGCACATTACCCTCATCATCACCGCACTCTGTCCTACCACCCCTTCCCCCAGGTATGACTGCTCCCCCATCATCACCGCACTCTATCCTACCACCCCTTCCCCGGGGGATAAGTGCACATTACCCTCATCATCACCGCACTCTATCCTACCACCCCTTCCCCGGGGGATAAGTGCACATTACCCTCATCATCACCGCACTCTATCCTACCACCCTTCCCCGGGAGATAAGTGCACATTACCCCCATCATCAACGCACTCTATCCTACCACCCCTTCCCCGGGGGATAAGTGCACATGGTACTCTTTACTTAGAAGGGCGCCCACGATTTTGATCGTGGGCATCGTTAGTAAAAAATCTCGGGCATCTCGGGGATTGAATGCACTAAAAAATCGGGTGCGATCAACCGACGAGATGCCCGAGATTTCCCATAGGGAACAATGTTAAATGTCTCAATTGACCCAATTTTCCTGTTCAATGCCTCAATTGACCCGATTTTTCCATAGGAAACAATGTTAAATGGGCCACAGAGGCCAAATAGGCACCCTGAAGTGTATAAA